>NW_026607046.1:5000-25000 GCF_029890125.1 Rhinichthys klamathensis goyatoka
GCCTTGGTTGCTCCGATCGGAGGCTGGAAGTGAAAAAGAGAAGCATAGTTCACACATCTAACCTGGGACGCCTGAATGACATCATTTCCTTCCTGTTTCAGAAGGTCAGGGTTCAAAAAGGGGTCATTAGAAACTTCCGAGTTCTGGAATGAGAGTGAAAAAAAAGTCTGAGGCTGAATCAGGCCTCCATCAGCCAATCAGACGCTTGGGATCCTGTGATTGACAGGTGAGGGTTGAGGAGTGGGAGGGGCTACAGGAGTGGCACTGAAACTTCATTGGCTGTTTCTGCAAGACTCATGATCAACTGGACAGACACCAAATTAACATGCCAGAACTGATCAAAAATAAATAATTACCCATGATCCCTCACTGCTCCGGACCCTTCATAGGGAGCATCATGTGCAGGATCATGTTCACCTCCGTGTTTTACAGAAACGCCTCTGAGAATGAGAACAAAATCGGAAAGCAAAAGTCTGGGGATGAATCAGGCCTCCATCGGCCAATCAGACGCAAGGGATCCTGTGATTGGCAGGTGAGGGTTGAGGAGTGGGAGGGGCTACAAGAGTGGCACTGGAACCTCATTGGCTGTTTCTGCTGTCAGTTTCATGATCGAACTGGACAGACACCAAATTAACATGCCAGAACTGATGATATGAAATAAACAATTACCCATAAACCCTCCCACCGTGATCCGTCATGTGCAGGATCACGTTCACCTCTGTTTTACTCTGAGAATGAGAACTAAATCGGAAAACCTGCAGAGCAAAAGTCTGGATGAATCAGGCCTCGATCGGCCAATCAGACGCTTGGGATCATGCGATTGGCCGGATCTACGAGACGCAGCAGCAGCCGTGACCCTTCGGATCCTCGTCTTCGATTGGCTGCTTGAATCTCAGGAGGGGCGGGTCTCCACTGGCCGGCGTGAAGTAAACCGCGCTGCCATTGGACGAGACCTGTGGCATGCGCGGGTCCTCGGGATTGGTGGATCCGTTGCCCATGTGACCGTTGAGGACGGGGTGTGGGAGGAGCTTAGCGGCTGAGCGCTGCTTTTTGAGTTCGGACAGCGTTTGCGCGCGCTCTTTAGGCTTGGACTCCTCAGTGGAGGTCGTGGGGTCGTGGGGGTCAGGGGTCACGGGGTCGCCGTTAGAAGCGGGCGGCGCTGGAGCGGGAACGCAACCGTTCTGTCGTCCGCCGTCCTTCAGGATCCCCGGCGCGCGCGAGCCGTCATCAGCCTGCGTTACACACACACACACACACACACACACACACACACACACACACTAGTCAGGTCGCCTTCATTTATACAGCGCTTTCACAGTATAGAGTTTCACAGCAGCTTTACAGTGATAACAGGAGATTACAGTAACAGTGTTTAGGCTTTACAGCAGCTCTAGAATAAAGTTATTGTCCAGATAAAGTTAGTGTTGATTGATTCACTTCCGCTGTAAAGATCATCAGTGATTAACTTAGCTAACTTAACTTCGCTAACACGACACCGCTCTACAGAACACAGAAACTATTAATGTGTTCCGGCCGTTCATTCACACACAACAATGTTGGAGCTCGAGAACACACACTCTGAGCTCGAGAACACACACTCTGAGCTCGAGAACACACACTCTGAGCTCGAGAACACACACTCTGAGCTCGAGAACACACACTCTGAGCTCGAGAACACACACTCTGAGCTCGAGAACACACACTCTGAGCTCGAGAACTCACACTCTGAGCTCGAGAACACACACTCTGAGCTCGAGAACACACACTCTGAGCTCGAGAACACACACTCTGAGCTCGAGAACACACACTCTGAGCTCGAGAACACACACTCTGAGCTCGAGAACACACACTCTGAGCTCGAGAACACACACTGAGCTCGAGAACACACACTCTGAGCTCGAGAACACACTCTGAGCTCGAGAACACACTCTGAGCTCACTCTGAGCTCGAGAACACACACTCTGAGCTTGAGAACACACACTCTGAGCTCGAGAGAACACACACTCTGAGCTTGAGAACACACACTCTGAGCTCGAGAACACACACTCTGAGCTCGAGAACACACACTCTGAGCTCGAGAACACACACTCTGAGCTCGAGAACACACACTCTGAGCTCGAGAACACACACTCTGAGCTCGAGAACACACACTCTGAGCTCGAGAACACACACTCTGAGCTCGAGAACACACACTCTGAGCTCGAGAACACACACTCTGAGCTCGAGAACACACACTCTGAGCTCGAGAACACACACTCTGAGCTCGAGAACACACACTCTGAGCTCGAGAACACACACTCTGAGCTCGAGAACACACACTCTGAGCTCGAGAACACACACTCTGAGCTCGAGAACACACACTCTGAGCTCGAGAACACACACTCTGAGCTCGAGAACACACACTCTGAGCTCGAGAACACACACTCTGAGCTCGAGAACACACACTCTGAGCTCGAGAACACACACTCTGAGCTCGAGAACACACACTCTGAGCTCGAGAACACACACTCTGAGCTCGAGAACACACACTCTGAGCTCGAGAACACACACTCTGAGCTCGAGAACACACTCTGAGCTCGAGAACACACTCTGAGCTCGAGAACACACACTCTGAGCTTGAGAACACACACTCTGAGCTCGAGAGAACACACACTCTGAGCTCGAGAACACACAGTCTGAGCTTGAGAACACACACTGAGCTCGAGAACACACACTCTGAGCTTGAGAACACACACTCTGAGCTCACTCTGAGCTCGAGAACACACACTCTGAGCTCACTCTGAGCTCGAGAACACACACTCTGAGCTTGAGAACACACACTCTGAGCTCGAGAACACACACTCTGAGCTCGAGAGAACACACACTCTGAGCTCGAGAACACACACTCTGAGCTCGAGAGAACACACACTCTGAGCTCGAGAACACACACTCTGAGCTTGAGAACACACACTCTGAGCTCGAGAACACACACTCTGAGCTCGAGAACACACACTCTGAGCTCGAGAACACACACTCTGAGCTCGAGAACACACACTCTGAGCTCGAGAACACACTCTGAGCTCGAGAACACACACTCTGAGCTCGAGAACACACACTCTGAGCTCGAGAACACACTCTGAGCTCGAGAACACACTCTGAGCTCGAGAACACACACTCTGAGCTCACTCTGAGCTCGAGAACACACACTCTGAGCTTGAGAACACACACTCTGAGCTCGAGAGAACACACACTCTGAGCTCGAGAACACACAGTCTGAGCTTGAGAACACACACTGAGCTCGAGAACACACACTCTGAGCTTGAGAACACACACTCTGAGCTCACTCTGAGCTCGAGAACACACACTCTGAGCTCGAGAACACACACTCTGAGCTCACTCTGAGCTCGAGAACACACACTCTGAGCTTGAGAACACACACTCTGAGCTCGAGAACACACACTCTGAGCTCGAGAGAACACACACTCTGAGCTCGAGAACACACACTCTGAGCTCGAGAGAACACACACTCTGAGCTCGAGAACACACACTCTGAGCTTGAGAACACACACTCTGAGCTCGAGAACACACACTCTGAGCTCGAGAACACACACTCTGAGCTCGAGAACACACACTCTGAGCTTGAGAACACACACTCTGAGCTCGAGAACACACACTCTGAGCTTGAGAACACACACTCTGAGCTCGAGAACACACACTCTGAGCTCGAGAACACACACTCTGAGCTCGAGAACACACACTCTGAGCTCGAGAACACACACTCTGAGCTCGAGAACACACACTGAGCTCGAGAACACACACTCTGAGCTCGAGAACACACTCTGAGCTCGAGAACACACACTCTGAGCTTGAGAACACACACTGAGCTCGAGAACACACACTCTGAGCTTGAGAACACACACTCTGAGCTCACTCTGAGCTCGAGAACACACACTCTGAGCTCGAGAACACACACTCTGAGCTCACTCTGAGCTCGAGAACACACACTCTGAGCTCGAGAACACACACTCTGAGCTTGAGAACACACACTCTGAGCTCGAGAACACACACTCTGAGCTTGAGAACACACACTCTGAGCTCGAGAGAACACACACTCTGAGCTCGAGAACACACACTCTGAGCTTGAGAACACACACTCTTAGCTCGAGAACACACACTCTGAGCTTGAGAACACACACTCTGAGCTCGAGAGAACACACACTCTGAGCTCGAGAACACACACTCTGAGCTTGAGAACACACACTCTGAGCTTGAGAGAACACACACTCTGAGCTCGAGAACACACACTCTGAGCTCGAGAACACACACTCTGAGCTCGAGAACACACTCTGAGCTCGAGAACACACACTCTGAGCTCGAGAACACACACTCTGAGCTCGAGAACACACACTCTGAGCTCGAGAACACACACTCTGAGCTCGAGAACACACACTCTGAGCTCGAGAACACACACTGAGCTCGAGAACACACACTCTGAGCTCGAGAACACACTCTGAGCTTGAGAACACACACTCTGAGCTCGAGAACACACACTCTGAGCTCGAGAACACACACTCTGAGCTCGAGAACACACACTCTGAGCTCGAGAACACACACTCTGAGCTCGAGAACACACACTCTGAAGGTCCAAGTTTGGAACATTTTTGAAAAACGTGATCATCTCCGTGTAAACTTCAAAAACGTGAATCTGTGAGAACGCTGATGGCGCACATGCGTATCACGTGTTTAGTCTATAGATATGTGCGTATGAATATATATATGTGCGCAGGCGCGTAGTCTTTCTTTACACATTGACCTCACCAAATTACTTGTCTGGCCTTAAAGGGATACTCCACTTTTTTTTGGAAATAGGCTCATTTTACAACTCCACCAGAGTTAAACTGTTGAGTTTTACAGTTTTTGAATCCATTCAGCCGATCTCCGGTTCTGGCGGTACCACTTTTAGCATAGCTTAGCATACATCATTGAAGTGGACAAGGCCATTAGCATTTCTCATGATATGACGCAGCGCCTGAAAATAGGCTACCTTCCGTCAACACAACGGAACTGCCGCCAGAACCGGAGATCGGCTGAATGGATTCAAAAACGGTAAAACTCAACAGTTTAACTCTGGTGGAGTTGTAAAATGAGCCTATTTCCAAAAAAATTGGAGTATCCCTTTAAAAATTCATAATACAGAATTAATTTTTTATAGCTTCCACGTATCACTACTAGTGATGCGCGGGTCGGCTTTTTTTCCAACCCGCGGGTCCCGCTTTTATGAAATTATTTGGTCTGCTCCGCACCACTGTATCTATTTTTACAGCCCGCCCCGCGCATCACTAATCATTACATCCATCATCAAAATTATAATAAATAAAGGCTTGAAATATCTCAATTTGCATGTAATGAGTCTATATAATATATTAGTTTCACCTTTTAAGTTGAATTACTGAAATAAATGAACTTTTGCACCATATTATAATTTTTCCAGTTTCACATATATATACACTTACCTAAAGGATTATTAGGAACACCATACTAATACTGTGTTTGACCCCCTTTCGCCTTCAGAACTGCCTTAATTCTACGTGGCATTGATTCAACAAGGTGCTGAAAGCATTCTTTAGAAATGTTGGCCCATATTGGTAGGATAGCATCTTGCAGTTGATGGAGATTTGTGGGATGCACATCCAGGGCACGAAGCTCCCGTTCCACCACATCCCAAAGATGCTCTATTGGGTTGAGATCTGGTGACTGTGGGGGCCATTTTAGTACAGTGAACTCATTGTCATGTTCAAGAAACCAATTTGAAATGATTCGAGCTTTGTGACATGGTGCATTATCCTGCTGGAAGTAGCCATCAGAGGATGGGTACATGGTGGCCATAAAGGGATGGACATGGTCAGAAACAATGCTCAGGTAGGCCGTGGCATTTAAACGATGCCCAATTGGCACTAAGGGGCCTAAAGTGTGCCAAGAAAACATCCCCCACACCATTACACCACCACCACCAGCCTGCACAGTGGTGTAACAAGGCATGATGGATCCATGTTCTCATTCTGTTTACGCCAAATTCTGACTCTAACATCTGAATGTCTCAACAGAAATCGAGACTCATCAGACCAGGCAACATTTTTCCAGTCTTCAACTGTCCAATTTTGGTGAGCTCTTGCAAATTGTAGCCTCTTTTTCCTATTTGTAGTGGAGATGAGTGGTACCCGGTGGAGTCTTCTGCTGTTGTAGCCCATCCGCCTCAAGGTTGTGCGTGTTGTGGCTTCACAAATGCTTTGCTGCATACCTCGGTTGTAACGAGTGGTTATTTCAGTCAAAGTTGCTCTTCTATCAGCTTGAATCAGTCGGCCCATTCTCCTCTGACCTCTAGCATCAACAAGGCATTTTCGCCCACAGGACTGCCGCATACTGGATGTTTTTCCCTTTTCACACCATTCTTTGTAAACCCTAGAAATGGTTGTGCGTGAAAATCCCAGTAACTGAGCAGATTGTGAAATACTCAGACCAGCCCGTCTGGCACCAACAACCATGCCACGCTCAAAACTGCTTAAATCAGCTTTCTTCCCCATTCTGACATTCAGTTTGGAGTTCAGGAGATTGTCTTGACCAGGACCACACCCCTAAATGCACTGAAGCAACTGCCATGTGATTGGTTGATTAGATAAATGCATTAATGAGAAATTGAACAGGTGTTCCTAATTATCCTTTAGGTGAGTGTATATATATATATTTTTTTTGTTTGTTTGTTTGTTTGTTTTTTGCTGATCTGAAAAATGATGCGATCCGAGGCTGTAAAGCCGTAACTGGTTGTGTTTGCTCACCGTTCGGCTGTTCTCCTGATCCGACTCTCGCTCGCGCTCCTCCTCTCGTCCTCCTCTCCACACGATGGCCTCGGTCTGATACTCCTTCCGGCAGAGATTGTGTCGGTCCGACAGACTCGCCCTCCGGACCACTTTCCTGCGAACACATTATATCCACGTGTGAGAGCTCACACTCAGAGCAGTGTTTATTGGCTTGTGTTCATAAGACACTTCATACTCAGTAATATTATGGATCTGACACGATCAGATGAAACATAACTTGATCTGAATCAGGCAGAATTTGTCTCGTATTAGATGACGTTTGCATCATTGGTTCTGCTTATTACTGTGAAGTGGGGCTGTCAAATAACAATTCGAATTTCTAATATTCATCAAATTAAAAAAAAACCTGCAAAAACGGTGCATTTGAATGTAAAGGTCCTTTCACACTGGACGCGATTTTGACGCACGAATAATTCGCGCGATAGTTTTATTTTTTGATCAGCTGTTTGTGTAATGAGTGCTTCCACACCGAACGCGAATGTGCTGCGGCGAAAAAACGACTTTCATTTTTTTCGCTTCGATGTCGATTTTTTTTTTACTTTTGCGGCGACAGAAAAGGCTTCAGCCAATCACATACAAGGAAACAAAGGCGAAGCTTGTTGACGCTTTGGCCGCTCTGACGTAGCAGCGTTATGTGCGAGAGAAGAGAAGAGTCACAACATGAAATGTAAACTAAAAACAAGCAATACATTAAAACTAGAAACCTTTTATAATGACAGCATTTTTATATTGCCTATTCCGCATCTCAGCGCACGCGTACCCTATCGTTTATGACATGACGGTGTTTCTTACCAGCAAAAGAACGAGGCATGGGATAAAATAGCTGGGATAGTTGGTGTCTCCGGCGAGTTGATGAAGTGCTTGCTGATGATTTATAATATTTTTGACTAGGAGCGAAATAATTGATTTGGAATATTTTCAACATTCATTGTTGTGTGTTTCATATTATTTTTGCATGCATGTATAGGCCACACACCAGAGCATGTGCGTAAATAAAGCAGAGCGGTGACGCTTAAATCGGCCTATAAGTTAAAAAACTCAAACATACGTTTCATATATACGTTTAAATAATATAATGCTATTTTTTTTTATTTCATCTATGTTGATGATCTATATGAAAAGGGAACCGCATGAGATGAGTAAGGATCATAAGATGCCCAATATATCGAAAACATTTGGAATGGGTCAGACATACTTTTGACCACTTATTAAGTTTTGTTTTGTAGAAAGCCTTTCTTTAAAGTGAATTTTGTTTGGTATAAATTGTATCTTAATTTTAATCAATGTTTCATCAACAAATTGCCTGGATTAACAGGAATAAGAAGCAAATATATTAGACATTAGGACACGGAGGCGCCGGCGCGTGAACTGGAGCGCGTCTCACACCGAAAACTGACAGAAAACACTAGTTTATTAATAAACAATTCAAATGTTTGATGCATAATCCTTACTTTGGCCGGTTCTTTGTGGCTAAGTTTTAGCTACTTTATAAGATTAGCATACTCCCCTTCAGACTCTCTGTTCTTTAAGATTGGGTGCACACAAAACCTTCTTTCTGTCTTTATAAAGAAAACGAAAAGCTCGTCTTCACTGGATGATGATGATGATGATGATGATGATGATGAAGTGTCTGTGTTTTCTCAGCTGTCGACGCGAAAGTTTTGGAATGTTGAAGCTCTGAACGTCGCAAATTCTCGTCGCGGCTGATGTGAATGGATTTGACGCGAACTATTCGCTTTTCCGCCCAGTGTGAAAGGGCCTTTAGGGCGTGTCGAGGCGCGATGATGACGTAACCGTGACAACGGTGTGTTTTTGTTAGCATATCCGGTATACAGTTCATTTGAAAAATGGCGGGAAAAGCTGATGAAAACCCTCTCGTGCAACGACACACTTGACCAAACCTGCACATCGGTCAGAGCTGAGTGTGTGTGTGTGTGTGTGTGAGACTGTGTGTTTGTGTGAGAGTGTGTGTGTGTGAGAGTGTGTGTGTGTGTGTGTGTGTGTGAGAGTGTGTGTGTGTGTGTGTGTGTGAGAGTGTGTGTGTGTGTGTGTGTGTGTGAGAGTGTGTGTGTGTGTGTGTGTGAGAGTGTGTGTGTGTGTGTGTGTATGAGAGTGTGTGTGTGAGAGAGTGTGTGTGTGAGTGTGTGTGTGAGAGTGTGTGTGTGTGTGTGTGAGAGTGTGTGTGTGTGTGTGTGTATGAGAGTGTGTGTGTGAGAGAGTGTGTGTGTGTGTGTGTGTGTGTGAGAGTGTGTGTGTGTGTGTGTGTGTATGAGAGTGTGTGTGTGAGAGAGTGTGTGTGTGTGTGTGTGTGTGTGAGAGTGTGTGTGTGAGAGTGTGTGTGTGTGAGAGTGTGTGTGTGAGTGTGTGTCCATCAGCTGAAACACTGTGAACAGAAAGCGCTCCGCACTCGCTCAGATCAAGAGCGTCTGGTGTGTGTGACGAACGAGATGTAGATGTAGAGAGTAGAAGTGTGTGTTTCTGAATGCCAGTGTGCTGGTGTGTGTTCATGTACTTCATTACGCTGTGTGTGTGTGTAAGTGTGTTTTCTCAGGTTACTGATGCACTTACACAGTTTTATGCACTATTGAAACCTAATTTTCCTTGCATGCACTTTAAGGACATTATATTTTATTTAAGAACAATTGTTTCAAAAGTGAATGTCATTTCATTTCAATAAAAGATGCAATGCTTGGTCGGTTTATATTGCGCTCGCCGGCGCCCTCTTGTGGACACAGGAGACCGTACCGTCCTTCTGTCCTGTAACATTAAGCATTGCCTTTAGAATTGGAATATACAGTCGTCAACATCTGAAGTGGATCAAAACCCTTCATCAAAGTTATACATGAATTTAGAAGAATACCCGTTCTTGTCTCAGGACAACCTTGATGAACTTTTTTGATCCACTTCAAATGTTGACTCGAATTTTGCTAATATTTAAGAAAGAAAGTGGAATTGATCTTTTCAGCCATCCTGACAGCGCTCGAGTAAAGCTGGATCTGGATCTGGTGTTGTGGTGGAGTGAGCTGCAGATCTGCGAGTGTCCAGCAGGGGGACACAGACACTGTTCTTTATTTGTATCATAATGTAAAGTGACCTTGAGTTTGTAGAACATAAACTTATCATTATTATTAGTATTAGCATTAGCATTACCCTCGGCTGCCAGCGCTGCTGGTTCGACGACACAGAGACGTCTTGTGCTTCAGCTGAGACTTCATGATGATGTCATGCTTGTGCTTCAACTCCAGCAAATGATTCCTGAACTCCTCATCCTCACACAGATCTGCACAGACACACACACACACACACACTTGACTGACATATTCATGAATTTATCCTGTTAGAAAAGCAGATATCTGAAATCGCTGGTGTTTCTGACGTCACAAACGACCTTGTAACCAATCAGATCAACGTGTGATCGTCAACCAGTGGATCTCTGAGCTGAGGGAGTGAGTGGAGGCGGGGCTCATTTGCATATTCATAGAACCGCGCATACTAAATGAGGCAAGGGTTTCGAGTTACATTCAAGATATTTTAACGCATGAAAAAAACATTTTCAAGGAAAAAACGCTTAAATATGTAATTTTGGTGATCAAAGATGAACTTTAAGAGATAAAGTGATCGACTACAGGACGACTTTTTATTAATAACCAGACAATTTTTAACGGACTTTCTATCAGTGTTACTAGAAGAACGTTTGTTTATATTTTTGAGAGAACCTTCCCAGAATGCTCTTGTTGTTGTTTTGCTAATATTCCCATTAAGTTTATGAAAATGTTATTTCTCCGATCATTCAAAACATCCAGTTTTTGAATGTTTTAATGATGTTTTGACCGTGCGAACGTTGAGGGAACATTCCATTCCTGAACGGTTTTGGTTACATTTGAATGTTCTCTGGAATTCTGAAACGAGAGGCAACATTAAAAATGTGAGACGAACATCTAAGACTCTCTTAAACAGACAGTGTCATTATTCTCACACCAGTGCTCGTTAGATGAGCTAATTAGTTGTATTAGTCTAATTCTTCTCCTTTAGCTTCCCTGTTTCCACCTCGGGATCCGGAGAAACTACGGATTGCGCAGCTCCAGTTCGATCGCGATGTTTTCAAGATTTCAGATGAGCAAAAGAACAGCATTTATTTGGAAAATAACATTATAAATGTCTTTACTGTCACTTTTGATCAATTTAATGCATCCTTGATGAATAAAAGTATTGATTTCTTTTATTTCTTTCCCCCAAAAAATGTAATAAATATTCTTACTGACCCCAAACTGTTGAATGGTAGTGTTTAATGTTACAAAAGCTTTCTATTTCAGATAAATGCTGTTCTTTTGAACTTTCTTTTCATCAAAGAATCCTGAAATAAAAGTATAAATAACTGTTTCCAACACTGATAATAATCATAAATGTTTCTCGAGCATCAGATCCTCATATCAGAGTGATTTCTGAAGGATCATGTGACACTGAAGACTGGAGTAATGATGCTGAAAATTCAGCTTTGATCACAGGAATAAATTACACTTTACTGTATATTCACATAGAAAACAGCGGATTTACATTGTAATAATATTACAGCTTTAACTGAGTTGAATTGGTGTCGTCTTGTAACCTAAAACGGTCGCCATGACTACCAGTGTTGTGTGTAACGCGTTACAGTAACGTAACTACTTTTTCGGGTAAAAAGTAGTGTAACGCGTTACTACTGAGAATTTGGTAACGAAACGTAGTTCCTTTTTCTATTTCGCACAACGTTACTTTTCCCATGGACAGATTTGACAGCAACACTGTCTCCTCAGCTGCGCGCTTGCAATAGTCACAAGCTCCACATGGTACGTGACAGAGGCTGGTAGCAGAGCAATCAATTCTGTGAATTACACTGCGCAAACCAAAAGTAATACTCCCACCGGATGAAGAAGGGTTGGCTCTCCACAGAACATAAAATATTAATTGTATTGAATTTTTCGTGTTCGCATTTATGAGGAAAGAAACAATATGGACGTAACAGTTCTTCGGACTTGACCGCTCTGAAAGCGGAACTAAAAGACTGCTTTAAATCTTTCACAGAGACCTCAAACAGGCATTTAAAACACCAAATATTAAGGATTGGCATATCAAGCAAAATAATATTCGATGATTGCTCGAAAATCGTACCTCTACCCCCACATGCTTATAAGACGGCGTTCGCTCAAATCCCGCTCCGATATTAAATGTCTCTGTATAGACCTGCGTGTTGTAGCCTAGTCATTAAAGAAAACGATTTAGTTTCATTTTTATGTTTAAATAAAATAATTTATTTTTTAATTTCATCAATGTTGATTATATGAAAAGTGAAAAGCATGAGTAAGAGCATAAGATGTGCAATCGGGAGACAAATGGAGTGGGCAGACATGATTTTGACCACTTCATTAAGTTTGTTTTTGTAGAAAGCCTTTCTTTAAAGTGAATTTCGTTTTGTATTAATTGTATCTTAATTTTAATCAATGTTTCATCAACCAATTGTCTTTAATAAATAAGCAGTAAATATAGCAGGCAATATAATCAGGACTTCTCAGGAGCTCCGTGCCGGCGCGTGGACTGAGCTCGTCTCATAAATGAACCGAAACTTAACGCAAGCTACTTGCCTCAAAGATCTGAGAAATATATAGAAAGCTTGAAATGTGTACTTTAAAACAAAACTATTCAAAACGAGAGAAAACAGACTCTCTGCTTATGTAATCCATATGAAATGTGCATTTCTCTCTGGCGCGTTCACTACTGTGAAGATCGCGAGTCAGCATCATCAACTTAATCTTTGCAGCCGACACTGACTGACAAAGAAAACACTTGTTTATTAATAAACAATTGAAATGTCTCCTTGCTATATTTGATATTCGATATTCATAATCATTTCTTTTGCCGGTTCTTTGTGGCATTTTTCATGAACGCGTCACCACCGCTCAATAGTTAATATTGTGCTTTGGTGTTCAGTTTATACAGGTTTTTCAATGTTATTTAAATAAATATATTTTTTTTTTCTATCTCAAAATCTCTCTCTTTTTTTAGTTTTTTTTTCTAGTTTTTCAATAAGTAGAGTTCATAGTATAACTTTATGTAGGCCTACACATTTTGGAACAGATATTGGGTTCTGCCCAAAGTCAAGCAACATAAAAGTAACGTAAAAGTAACGAGTAACATAAAAAGTTACTTTCCAAAGGGGGTAACTAAGTAAAGTAACGGATAACTTTTTTAAGAAGTAACGAGAAAACACTACTTTTTAAAAGTAACTGATGACTACTGACTGTAATAAAAATGGCCTTAGAGGACAATATTACTGTTATGGCGACATAAACTGTCATAACTGAGGCAGAAAACTAAAACATTCCCTCAGAACAACGAACCAGTAAAAGCTGAGAACGGAGGAAGACCAGGCACATTAATAATGATAAAAAATGTAATATTTGTCCAGTGTTCATATAGTTGATAGATCGGTAATGAACTATTTTTCTTAGTAGAAGCTTTAAAGTCATTATGAAATCAAAATTGACTTGTTTTTAATGGAATATTGCAGTATTTATTCTAAATGATGTATCTGTGCGCATCATTATTGATTGTGATATTGTTTCCCTACATTTGATCTTGTTCCAGAAGCGTTTCACTCTCGGATAAGCCGACTTTAAACTAATCTACAATTATTACTCAAATCAATATGTCTGTGTATTTATGGATCTGGTGTAATGAGACGCTTTCTATCATGAACATTTGTGTGGTTTATTGATTATGATGTGATATTGCATCAGAGTTGTACCTATGGGCGTCTCCTCCATGTACGTCTTGGCGTTCAGATTGGCACCATGAGAGACCAGCAGCTCGGCCACATGGACCTAATTATGGAAATTAATATTCATCTTTCATACGGAACATTCTAATGATGCCTAATGGCACCTATGACATATAACTACTGATTTCAGTTTATAGCTAGTTTATTTTTTAGACAAAAATTATAATTTCATAATCATATTTCAAAAATGTTAAATTCATAATCATATTTCAAAAATGATCAATTCATAATCATATTTCACAAATTATAAATTCATAATCATATTTCGAAAATGATTATTTCATAATCATATTTCAAAAATGATGAATTCATAAAATTATATTTCACAAATGAGTTTCATAATCATATTTCAAAAATGTTAAATTCATAATCATATTTCAAAAATGATACATTCATAATCATATTTCACAAATGATAAATTCATAATCATATTTCAAAAATGATAATTTCATAATCATATTTAAAAAATGTTACATTCATAATCATATTTCAAAAATGATGAATTCATAAAATTATATTTCACAAATGAGTTTCATAATCATATTTCAAAAGTGATAAATTCATAATCATATTTCAAAAATGATAATTTCATAATAATATTTAAAAAAGGACAATTTCATAATATTTAAAAAGATAATGTCATAATCATATTTAAAAAAGGATAATTTCATAATATTATTAAAAAAAATATAATTTCATAATCATATTTAAAAAATGTTAAATTCATAATCATATTTCAAAAATGATAAATTCATAATCATATTTCACAAATGATAAATTCATAATCATATTTCAAAAATGATGAATTCATAAAATTATATTTCACAAATGAGTTTCATAATCATATTTTAAAAATGACAATTTCATAATCATATTTCAAAAGTGATAAATTCATAATCATATTTCAAAAATGATAATTTCATAATAATATTTAAAAAAGGACAATTTCAGAATATTTTAAAAAGGATCATTTCATAATCATATCCTCCTGGGACCCAAGAATAGACTTTTGTCCACTGTAGTGGACATTATATTTTAGTGAATTTCTCTGACATCATACATGTCACATGACACAACCTGGGTGTCCTGTAAAGAGCACATTCAGGACTTTTCAGAGATACCAAATGTTTGGAGGTTTCACCATGAAAACAACTTCTCCTTGGTCTTTAAAAATGTCTGACATTAATTTAGTGATCAAATGTAGCATTCTTATGGAAATATGATAATATAGTGTAATTATAATATAAATTGGACTACTTTTCAAATTGTATTTCATAAAACAACATCTCAGGAAAATGTTAAGGGGTTTCAAATAAAACAAAAAACTTTCTGTTACAGAACAGGGCATTGATTTCAAACGTGTCCACTGTAGAGGACATCAGGACTAAAATCATGTTTATCAGGCATTCTGGGAGACACGACAAGTGAATATGGAAATAAATTATACATCAATATTCCTATGAAATGTTAGATATTATTATTAAAATGTTGCCAATTATTACTCCAATTATTACCCTTATTCTTTCATTAAATGTTGCTCCCAGAACACATTAATGTGCAAATTAGATACAGTGTATCGATACATTGCATTGAATGGGAATATTAACTTATGGCCATTTTACCCACATATTGCAAAAAGTAAAATGGCGTATCAATTTATTCCATTATTTCTTTCATAACATAGTTGAGAATAATCTTTATACAAATTTTGGTTGAAAAAATCCTGAAACCCCAAAATGTATTGGTGATTGAAAAAAAAAATCCCATTGTTTTTGCCTATACATATAATTTCATGTCATTTTATTTTTTAAACAACTGAGTCCTGGCGTCCACTACAGAGGACATAGCATAACGTATGAATAAAATATTATTTTATATATATGTTTTTTTCCCATTTGTTTATTGTGCTCTAAACAGTGTGATGACATGGAAAAAAACTAAATTCAAAAAACTTTTTTTTTCTGGGTCTCAGGAGGATATTTAAAAAAGGACAATTTCATAATATTTAAAAAGGATCATTTCATAATATTATTTTAAAAAATGATAATTTCATAATCATATTTTAAAAATGACAATTTCATAATCATATTTTAAAAATGATATTTTCATAATCATATTTCTAAAACAATAATTGCGGATCATATTCCTGGCCCCTGACCTGTCCCCAGCACGCGGCGGCGTGTATCGGCGTCCATCCGTCAGAATCCCTCACGTCTGTTCTCGCTCCTCCTTCTAACAGCATCTCTGTGACCTGAGCGTAACCGTTGGCAGCCGCGATGTGTAGCTGAACACACACACACACACACACACACACACACGTTACTTAGTTATCTAAATGGGGACTTTCCATAGACGTAATGGTTTTTATACTGTACAAACTGTATATTCTGTCCCCTTACACTAACCCTACCCCTCACTCGCTCTCTCACACACACACATAATTACACATACATCTTACTTTCTGTTTTATGTGTTTTGTATTGATGGTATCATCTAAAATATTTTAAAAGTAAGTTTAATCATTTGCAGGATCATCTTTAATATCTCTTGAACTTCAGTCTCTCATAACGAGATGTTTGAGTGTTTATGCAAACAGGAAGTGCTTCCGTCTCTCCTCAAATCACCAGATCAGCGGGTTTTGATGTTCATTCTAGTTTATCTCATGTGTTTTCTTACACTCAGCATCATCACACACACACACACACACACAGCGAGCGAAGGGATGTTTTATGTGCTGCTGATTCAATGTTCCTGTGTGTGTGAGAGAGAAAGTGTGTGTGTGTGAGTATGTGTGATTTTGTGTGTGCACGTGTGCAGCCTCTAGTGTGTGAGTGTGTGTGTGTGAGTGAGTATGTTCTAATGTTCTAATTTTTTACACTGTTTATTTAAATTTAAGTTATGTTATAATATTTTCTTCTATTATTTTGATGTTTTTATTATTATTCTGTGTATTCCAAGCTTTGCCAATATTGTATTATTTACAGTAATGCCAATAAAGCAAACTTTGAATTGAATGTATGTTTGTGTGTGTGCATATGTGTGTGTGTGTGTGTGTGTGTGTGTACCAGCGTGGCCCCCTGGGAGTCGTGATGGTTGACGTCAGCTCCGTCCTGAAGGAGGTTCTGAATATCTCCCAGCATCCTCTTCTCCACCGATGCTCTCGTCTCGTTGATCATCTCCTGTGTGATGCCTGTCATGGACACAACCATTGGACAACACAGCTGTCAATCAAACAGAGTGTGGGAGGGGCTGATCTGACTGTCAATCAAACAGAGTGTGGGAGGAGCTGATCTGACCGTCAATCTAACAGAGTGGGAGGAGCTGATCTGACTGTCAATCAAACAGAGTGGGAGGAGCTGATCTGACTGTCAATCAAACAGAGTGGGAGGGGCTGATCTGACTGTCAATCAAACAGAGTGGGAGAAGCTGATCTGACTGTCAATCAAACAGAGTGGGAGGAGCTGATCTGACTGTCAATCAAACATAGTGGGAGGAGCTTATCTGACTGGCAATCGAACAGAGTGGGAGGAGCTGATCTGACTGTCAATCAAACAGAGTGGGAGGAGCTGATCTGACTGGCAATCAAACAGAGTGGGAGGAGCTGATCTGACCGTCAATCAAACAGAGTGGGAGGAGCTGATCTGACCGTCAATCAAACAGAGTGGGAGGAGCTGATCTGACTGTCAATCAAACAGAGTGAGAGGAGCTGATCTGACTGTCAATCAAACAGAGTGGGAGGGGCTGATCTGACTGGCAATCAAACAGAGTGGAAGGAGCTGATCTGACTGTCAATCAAACAGAGTGGGAGGAGCTGATCTGACTGTCAATCAAACAGAGTGGGAGGAGCTGATCTGACTGTCAATCAAACAGAGTGGGAGGAGCTGATCTGACCGTCAATCAAACAGAGTGGGAGGAGCTGATCTGACCGTCAATCAAACAGAGTGGGAGGAGCTGATCTGACTGGCAATCAAACAGAGTGGGAGGAGCTGATCTGACTGTCAATCAACAGAGTGGGAGGAGCTGATCTGACTGTCAATCAAACAGAGTGAGAGGAGCTGATCTGACTGTCAATCAAACAGAGTGGGAGGGGCTGATCTGACTGTCAATCAAACAGAGTGGAAGGAGCTGATCTGACTGTCAATCAGAGTGGGAGGAGCTGATCTGACTGTCAATCAAACAGAGTGGGAGGAGCTGATCTGACTGTCAATCAAACAGAGTGGGAGGAGCTGATCTGACTGTCAATCAAACAGAGTGGGAGGAGCTGATCTGACCGTCAATCAAACAGAGTGGGAGGAGCTGATCTGACCGTCAATCAATCAGAGTGGGAGGAGCTGATCTGACTGTCAATCAAACAGAGTGGGAGGGGCTGATCTGACTGTCAATCAAACAGTGTGGGAGGAGCTGATCTGACTGTCAATCAAACAGAGTGGGAGGAGCTGATCTGACCGTCAATCAAACAGAGTGGGAGGGGCTGATCTGACTGTCAATCAAACAGAGTGGGAGGGGCTGATCTGACTGTCAATCAAACAGTGTGGGAGGAGCTGATCTGACTGTCAATCAAACAGAGTGGGAGGAGCTGATCTGACCGTCAATCAGAGTGGGAGGAGCTGATCTGACTGTCAATCAAACAGAGTGGGAGGGGCTGATCTGACTGTCAATCAAACAGAGTGTGGGAGGGGCTGATCTGACTGTCAATCTAACAGAGTGTGGGAGGAGCTGATCTGACTGTCAATCAAACAGAGTGGGAGGGGCTGATCTGACTGTCAATCAAACAGAGTGGGAGGGGCTGATCTGACTGTCAATCAAACAGTGTGGGAGGAGCTGATCTGACTGTCAATCAAACAGAGTGGGAGGGGCTGATCTGACTGTCAATCAAACAGTGTGGGAGGAGCTGATCTGACTGTCAATCAAACCGTGTGGGAGGAGCTGATCTGACTGTCAATCAAACAGTGTGGGAGGAGCTGATCTGACCGTCAATCAAACAGAGTGGGAGGAGCTGATCTGACCATCAATCAAACAGAGTGGGAGGGGCTGATCTGACTGTCAATCAAACAGAGTGTGGTGTGGGAGGAGCTGATCTGACTGTCAATCAAACAGAGTGGGAGGAGCTGATCTGACTGTCAATCAAACAGAGTGGGAGGGGCTGATCTGACTGTCAATCAAACAGTGTGGGAGGAGCTGATCTGACTGTCAATCAAACCGTGTGGGAGGAGCTGATCTGACTGTCAATCAAACAGTGTGGGAGGAGCTGATCTGACCGTCAATCAAACAGAGTGGGAGGAGCTGATCTGACCATCAATCAAACAGAGTGGGAGGGGCTGATCTGACTGTCAATCAAACAGAGTGTGGTGTGGGAGGAGCTGATCTGACTGTCAATCAAACAGTGTGGGAGGAGCTGATCTGACTGTCAATCAAACAGTGTGGGAGGAGCTGAACTCATTAAAGACTGTGATTGGTGGAGGCCTTGAGAATCATCAAATACTGGGAAATAACGAACTCAAACATCACAATAAAACTCGCAGAACATTCAAACAACATCAAGATGAATGAATCTACATCTTTCTGTAAATTACATTCGCTCAGTTCCTCAGAACTGGATTAGATGGACTGCGTTTGGATGATGAATTATAATGATGTTTTTTCCAAAAAGAAAAAATCGAATCTTTCCAAATCTCATCTCATCATTTAATGAGATCTACAACTGGAATAAATGTTGAACTATGAAACACACAGATCTCTGATTCTTACAGGGTTCATACACACACAGTCAAACGAAATTACAGGACTTTTCAAGCACTACTTTTTGGTTTTCAAGGAGAGATCTCACTTATCAGACAATATCTGTATTATCTTTCAAATTCTAAAATATATAAACAAAAATAAACTAATAAAACAAACCGGTACAAATAAAGTGCAGCGGATGCAGTGACTGTGGAACTTCAACCACTGAAAGGATACGATGACAAAGATATCGCTTTCCTTATTCAACTGATTTATTCTCATGAATATATGATTGAGCTGAAGAATGAGAGATGTATCATATACTTGGATATTAATGAGCAATATCACACTCATAGTCATGTGAAACTGCTCTATATCTATATCAGACGGGTTGATTTTGTGTGAAACGATTGTTTTATCGATAAAATTAAACACTACTCTCACATATATTGTCTTTCAATAATTCAAGCGCTTTTCAAGCACCTCTTCATAAATATGGCCGTTTCAAGGGCTTTCCAGGACTTACATTTCAAACGTCACAGTCCAGCCCTTTCAGCTCCCTGTACGAACCCTGTTCTCCACCCTCATGTAATATAACCCTGATGACGCAG
>NW_026607046.1:32500-50000 GCF_029890125.1 Rhinichthys klamathensis goyatoka
CATACTCAAACACACACACACTCAAACACAAACATACTCAAACACAAACATACTCAAACACACACACACTCAAACACAAACATACTCAAACACACACACACTCAAACACAAACACACACAAACTCACACACTCAAACACAAACATACTCAAACACACACATACTCAAACACAAACATACTCAAACACAAACATACTCAAACACACACATACTCAAACACAAACATACTCAAACACACACACACTCAAACACAAACATACTCAAACACACACACACTCAAACACAAACACACACAAACTCACACACTCAAACACAAACATACTCAAACACACACATACTCAAACACAAACATACTCAAACACAAACATACTCAAACACACACATACTCAAACACAAACATACTCAAACACACACACACTCAAACACAAACATACTCAAACACACACACACTCAAACACAAACACACACAAACTCACACACTCAAACACAAACATACTCAAACACACACACACTCAAACACAAACATACTCAAACACAAACATACTCAAACACACACACACTCAAACACAAACATACTCAAACACACACACACTCAAACACAAACATACTCAAACACACACACACTCAAACACAAACATACTCAAACACACACACACTCAAACACAAACATACTCAAACACAAACATACTCAAACACACACACACTCAAACACAAACATACTCAAACACACACACACTCAAACACAAACACACACAAACTCACACACTCAAACACAAACATACTCAAACACAAACATACTCAAACACAAACATACTCAAACACACACACACTCAAACACAAACATACTCAAACACAAACATACTCAAACACAAACATACTCAAACACACACATACTCAAACACAAACATACTCAAACACACACATACTCAAACACAAACATACTCAAACACACACACACTCAAACACAAACATACTCAAACACACACACACTCAAACACAAACACACACAAACTCACACACTCAAACACAAACATACTCAAACACAAACATACTCAAACACAAACATACTCAAACACACACATACTCAAACACAAACATACTCAAACACACACACACTCAAACACAAACATACTCAAACACACACACACTCAAACACAAACACACACAAACTCACACACTCAAACACAAACATACTCAAACACACACATACTCAAACACAAACATACTCAAACACAAACATACTCAAACACACACATACTCAAACACAAACATACTCAAACACACACACACTCAAACACAGTGGCGTAACGAGCCAACACCGGGCCCTTATGCAGGATTATCAAGGCGGGCCCCCTACTAACGTTACAACAGTAACGTGATGACGCAATGTCCACGAGTAGGCTTTTGCATGCAATACGCAAGGAACTGTTTACACCTGGCCACTTCATGCTTTTTCTGTGATCGTATAGCTATCCGATCGTGAAAAGACCAGGTGTAAATTCCCTTCCAAACGCATTCGAGACGGATTTGAATCCGGTCGCTCAAACCACTTCAGGAGGAGGTCTGGGCCGCATTCCAGACGACACTGGACAAGTGTAAATGCATCTGGTTGTTGAAACCACATATGTCAATTTTACTCCTCTAAAAATGCTAAAAAAATAAACGTGTGAGAGCGTGTTATAAGCTATATGTCATAGTCAGATATGACGACGCTTCTGCAACAACACGCATCACCGCAGATGAGCATCTCTTCATCAAGCCAACGCACAAACTATCGCAAATCAAAGTGAAAGTAAGTCGCAGACGCTCGCTTAACACACAATCATCTTCATTAAAAGTAAAGAAACGAAATGATCTTACCAGTACTGTTGCCGCCAGTGGCGGCCTTAAGCATCTGGGGGCCCGTTTCAATAACTAATATGGGGCCCTACATAAAACATAAACATAATAGAGCAGAAAAAGCAATATTCCTGTTGGTTTGCATCAATGGTACATTATTTTATTACGTGCTCTTTCAGCTTCATGAACAGGCAGCTTAACATAGAAATAATCCAACCTTATTCGATTAAAACTATATACAATTAACTTATATATCATGGAATAAGCCTCGCCCTTTCACGCAGGGTAACTTCACTTTTGGTAGACTGAATAAAGCTTTTCTTTTGTTGTCCGATATCTTTCGTTTTTCAGTTTCATTTCCTCTTAAAATTCTTTTTCTGCTCAAAATAACATTTTAACCTAACGGCAAAAAAGGCACAAGTATAAATACATAAACTACCGATATTATTCAGATCGCTTAAGCCGTTCGCGGGAGTGGTAACCGCGAGTTCTACCAATCAGACGTCAGTGTTTTGCAAATAACAAGGTTGATTTCATAGCTTGTGGCTTTTAAAGGAGCAGAAACTTTCATTTCACAACCTCGTAGCTCGTGGTCAATCTACCTTGAATGGTTTAGACATTATGGCTGAAAATCAATATCCTACGGAGAAAATGAATGGGATTTTGCTGGTCTGTTGGGGCCCCCTTGGAGGGCGGGGCCCGTTTCAATTGAAACGGGTGAAACATAGGTAAGGCCGCCCCTGGTTGCCGCTCTCTCTAATTAAGGTCTTCGATTTAGAAATTTTAGCTGATGATCAATATGCAGCTTATCTGTTGCTTTCGGTGACGTGAACTCTATTAAATCTGCATATAGCGCGGAAATTGAAGATCGGATTTATATCTGTTTTGCAAAAACACATTTATGTGACCAGCTGTAAATGGAATCGTTTTGATAAATCAGTAGCTATCCGATCTGAGAAAACGCATGAAGTGGCGCGCGCGTGTAACGTTAAACAGCCGACCCGGGGATTCCCCAGTCGCAGCTCAAAACAAATTACACCAAAATCCATGATTGTTCGTTTCACACATGTATTTAATGATCTGTAAAATATGTTGTTGTCATTATTTATTTAAAACAAAATCGTGATAAAGTAAAATGAGATCAAACTAAAAGTAGTAATATGCGATAGGGGGCCCCGGCTGTCAATCAATATCTTCCAGTCAAGCGGGCCCCTGATTGGTCCGGGCCCGTAAGCAACCGCGTACCCTGCTTACCGATAGTTACGCCACTGCTCAAACACACACTCACTCAAACACAAACACACACACACTCACATACTCAAACACACACACACACTCACACACACACTCAAACACAAACATACTCAAACACACAGACAGACACACTCAAACACAAACATACTCAAACACAAACATACTCAAACACACACATACTCAAACACACACATACTCAAACACACACACTCGAACACACACATACTCAAACACACACACACTCAAACACAAACATACTCAAACACACACACACACACTCAAGCACACACACACACACACACACACTCAAGCACACACACACACACACACACACTGGTGTTCTGTTTACACTGGTAAACTGATTCTCTGGTGTTTTCGCTGCATTCCGGCGCAGGGAGGAGCAGCAGACGAGATACAACACACACACTCCATTACAGAGAGAGACAGGAAGTGTGTTATCAGTGTGTGATGATGATGATGATGATGAACGGGCAGATTCCAGGACGCCTGTGTGTGGGCTCGTGTCAGGACCTCTAGTGGGCTTTAATGACTTCACATTCTCTACAGACTCGATCATAAAAACGCTTCTTATGTCCACAGCACCAGACAATTCCAGTGGAAGTTTATTCCATTTCAAGTAACAACATTTCTTTTACGGGTTTAGCTTTAGTCGACTGAGTATTTCCTCCTTAAAACTGCAGTGAACCAAAGACAGTCTCAAAAACACGGTTTGAAATCGCTGGTGTTTCTGACGTCACAAACGACCTTGTAACCAATCAGATCAACGTGTGATCGTCAACCAGTGGATCTCTGAGCTGAGGGAGTGCGTGGAGGCGGGGCTCATTTGCATATTCATAGAACCGCGCATACTAAATGAGGCGAGGGTGTCGAGTTACATTCAAGATATTTTAAACATTTAAATATGTAATTTTGGTGATCAGAGATGAGCTTTAAGGGATTAATGATCGACTACAGGGGGACTTTCACTATAATAACTGAGTTCATATGAATATGTGCAGTGAGAGAGATCATGATAATGAGAAATGTTTATTTGCTCGAGTCAATAAGCTGTTAGCACAAATTGAAAGCGCATTATTGATAATTTAATCTACACAACAGCCACGTCAATGTCCGACACTTTCAGCGTTTATCTGCAATGTAATTTAAATGTACTAAATAAAGTGGATATAGAACGTCATGTTAAAATGAAACAAAGATAATATCAGAACTTTTGCATGTTTAATGTAAAAATTACAACCTATACAATGAATAAAAAAAATCCAGAAAACTGGGTATTGAGAGCTAATAATTCAATAAGCCATACAAATTAAAATAAATAAAACACGCACTGAAAACATGAAATATTGAATTTGTTTACATGCATGTCATGTGATTAATAACCCATATTAGAGAAGCATATACCATGGCAATGTGTCGTTACATTATTTAAATATTAAAGTGAATGGTTTCGCTTCGTTTTGTTACATGCATTTTATTTGAATTTGTTACTTTGATTTTATTACTGACCGTTGACTTTAATAATTCAGATCTTCATGGAGAAATGCTTCAATAGCTGCATTACAAATTAATATTTAATGTGTTATTAAATAAAAAGAAGTATATTAAGGACATAATTAAGCAGCAGTCGGGTTGATAACGAGTAAAACACTGTTTGTTCACTGGTGTAATAAGCTGTCAGTAACTGAGCTTCATTACACTGATGATGATGATGATTATGATAGCAGATATTCAGATTAATGCTCATCACGAAAGCGTCTGATATTAATTAAAGGATCAGTAACGATCAGTGAGGAATCTGACACTGGCAGAATACAGTCGAACCAGCATTACTCAGACACTCCAACATTTCTCACATTATCAGTTTATTCGCTATAGTTTAGGAAACGGTGATAAATATGAGCAGAACTCAGTGGATATTTGACTGGTTTTGTCCGTCCTTCTGTTAGACTCTCACACATGAATTATGTTGAATATCTGTCAGCTGTTAAATTTAACTACACAATTAGATAATACCAGTTTAGCTCAACCAGTGACCAAGCAATGCTTCATGTTGTAGAAAACATGATCAGCTCACAGTGGCCGGATAATATTTGGTCCCAGATTGTTATTAATGTCACAGGTAGTCACTGTATGAAGAATATTTGGGTCTAATATGTCACAGTTTACTTTATTTTGCGATCCTCACTCACATTAATGTTTCACACAGTGTCCTGATCACACTAGTGAAACAATATTAAAAATGATATCTGGAGTCTGAATGATATTTGGTTCGACTGTAACTTACAAACCCTCATATCTGATCTTTCTGCTCACATCATAACCATGTAACCCAGCAAACATGATGTGTGGTGCGATACTGACACTAGATACCGATAAACTCGCCCACAGCAATAACTAGCAGAAACACATCCATTAAAAACAATGCCATTACAAACACACTCAAAAAGGTTTACTATGAATGTTTGTGCAGGAAAACAAGACAAAAATATACTGATATTTTGCTCCCATTTTGTTTCTGCCACGCACTTCTTTTCTCAGAACTGTGATAAAACTTTCAATTGCGAGAAAACAAGTGAGAAATGTGGGATGAAAAAGTCGCAAAGTGGCGGAAACAAGCTTTCATACATTTTTTAAGATATTGTTCTCTTGAACAGAAATATTTTGGAAGCTTGTTTCTGCCACAGAATGAAAAATAAAAAAAGGTAATTTGCGACTTTTTATCTCACAATTCAGACTTTTTATATCAGAATTGCATGTTATAAAGTTGCAATTGTGAGTTATAAAGTCAGAGTTGCGAGATGTAAACTTGCAATTATGATAAAAAAAGTCGCATTTATCTTTTTAAATGTTTTATTGTGTGGCGGAAATAAGCTTTCATAGGAAAGAAACGCTGCTTTATATTCCAAATTTAAAAATACAGCGACTGTAAGCAGCATTTGGTTTGTTTTCACAAACTGAGTGTAAAAGACGTTCTGTTAATGACCCTCTTCTAACGACACTTTCCAAACAGCGGGAAACTCCTCTGGAAACCGTCCATAAACGGATTAAAGGAATAAACATTCCTCTTCCCTCCTTCACACTCGTCTGCAGTCTGGAGCTTCATTTATAATTCATGAAGTGTGTTAAAAGCTGTAAAGTGTGTCGACCGACCCGCTCTGTTGAGGTCTTCAAACGGTAAAAGTGTCTCAGAGCCGACGAGACGTTCTGTCCTCTCACATCACATGACATCACATGACATGACATCACATCACATGACATAACATCACATCACATGACATCACATCAAATGACATAACATGACATCACATGACATCACATGACATAACATCACATGACATCACATGACATAACATGACACAACATGACATCACATGACATAACATGACATCACATCACATGACATCACATGACATAACATGACATCACATGACATCACATGACATAACATCACATGACATCACATGACATAACATGACAACATGACATTACATTACATCACATCACATAACATTACATCACATGACATCACATCACATGACATAACATCACATGACATTACATCACATCACATTACATCACATGACATCACATCACATCACATGACATAACATGACATCACATGACATTACATCACATGACATTATATGACATCACATGACATAACATCACATGACATCACATGACATAACATGACACAACATGACATTACATTACATCACATCACATAACATTACATCACATGACATCACATCACATAACATCACATGACATTACATCACATCACATTACATCACATGACATTACATCACATCACATGACATAACATGACATCACATGACATTACATCACATGACATTATATGACATCACATGACATGACATCATATGACATCACATGACATAACATGACACAACATGACATAACATCACATGACATAACATGACACAACATGACATCACATCACATTACATCACATGACATAACATGACATCACATGACATTACATCACATGACATTACATCACATGAGATTACATGACATTACATCACATCACATGACATAACATCACATGACATTACATCACATGACATTATATGACATCACATGACATTACATCACATGACAACATCACATCACATGACATAACATCACAACAGATGATATCCCAACATGACATAACATCACATGACATCACAACACATGACAACACATGACATCACAACAAGACATCACAACACGACATCACATCACGACAACACATGACATCACAACATGACATGACATCACAACATGACATCACATCACGACAACACATGACATCATGACATGACATCACAACATGACATCACAACATGACATGACATCACAACATGACATCACAGGTGAACGACACTAGAACACTAGAGCACAGTGAGAATGAAGATCTAGTGCACTACAGAGGGGCCATCATCCTTCAGAGGGAATCACTGATCAGATCCTCCCAAATATTTATTACATGAGAAGTGTTAATAAAACACTTATATTTCTATAAATAACGTGATGGACATGAGAGATATGAAGAAACAGAGCAGGGCACGACAAGTGGAGACGAGGAAGAACTCACAGATATGAGAGAATGTAACTCATCCCATCATTCATAATGCAGATAGTTCAGAATTGATCTGCATTATCATATTAGTTTGACTATTTTAATAATATTATCTTTAATTTTAGTGTCCAAAAGCAAAATAATCAAATGAAATTTAAATGTTCATCCAAAACAAAGCACATCTTTATATTATATACTATGATAGACCAATATAAATCATTTTTAATGTTATTATATATATATTATAGAACAATATTTACCATTTTAAAATAATATATAATATATTAATGACGAATATAAACAATTTTATTATATATAATATATCTATATTATATACCAATACAAGTTATTATATATAATATTATAGAACAATATGAATATGAATTTCTAGGAGAAATAACTATTTGATAAATACGGATGATATTAGAGTACTCTAGTACAGGAATGTGACGCACTCGAACCCATGGGAATCACTGCTGCCATCATAATCATAATCATAATGAGACGTTATCATGTGATCTCTGGTGGAGCCGGAACGAGCAATTACTGAAGAATCCCAAACATTTAATCCCACTCCCAAAATCCACATCCCTGATCACACGCACACACACACACACACACACACACACACACACATGCTCAAACACACACACACACACACGCTCAAACACACACACACACACACACATGCTCAAACACACACACACGCTCAAACACACACACACACATACTCAAACACACACACACACACACACACACACACACACACGCTCAAACACACACACACACACATGCTCAAACACACACACACGCTCAGACACACACACACACATACACGCTCAAACACACACACACACACACACGCTCAAACACACACACACACATGCTCAAACACACACACACACACACACACACACACACACACACACACGCTCAAACACACACACACACACATGCTCAAACACACACACACGCTCAGACACACACACACACATACACGCTCAAACACACACACACACACACATGCTCAAACACACACACACACGCTCAAACACACACACACGTGCTCAAAGACATACACACACACACACACGTGCTCACACGCACACACACATGCTCACACACACACACACACGCTTAAACACACACACACACACACATGCTCAAACACACACACACGCTCAAACACACACACGTGCTCAAACACACACACACACACGCTCAAACACATACACACACACACACACGTGCTCAAACACACACACACACACATGCTCACACGCACACATGCTCACACACACACACACACGCTTAAACACACACACACACACCTACTCACGCACACACACGCTCAAACACACACACACACACACACACACACACACACAGTCAAACACACGCACGCACACAAACACTCACATGCACGGACGCACACACACACACGTACGCACGCACGTACGCACGCACGCACACACTGAAGGCTTGCATAAGGATGTATGAGTGTATATAGTGTTGCTGAGTAGGCAGTGAGTGGATTTTGCTTACTAAACTACAAGCTCATCTAATGTACACAAACACACACACTCTCTCTCACACACACACACACACACACACACACAGAGAGAGAGAGAGAGAGAGATATGCCGCAATTAATAGAGACTGGAGGAACAGCAATATAAACATCAAAACACAGTAAAGTGCCTTTTGAAATCTTGTCAGATCTTATTACCTTCTGCAATGTACACACACACACACACACACATTCTGTCTCTCTCTCTCTCACACACACACACAGTGCTCTGCATCCTCAGCTTAATAGGAATTCAATGCATATGATTTTCACCTGCTGGACCATAAAACAGCTGAAAAAAATCTCAGAGACAGTCAGAGCAGAACTCATGAACACACACACACACACACACACACACCACAACAGACACGGCGATGAGTTTCACACAGGTCTCCATCCCTCACATCATCAGCAGAACATGCATAAATGCAGCTAATTAATATTCATGAACTGAATTGTTATCATCTTAAACCCGAGCTTCCACACACACACACACACACACACACACACACACACACAGCAGAGTTCCCACAGAACGTTCTCGAGCGCCAAGGAATGTTAATGTGCATCTGGAACAAAGACAGTGAGATGTGAATGAGTGACCTAATGCAGACTTAATGAGCACTGCTGTGACACACACACACACACACACACACACACACACACACACACACACACAGTCTGTCAGCAGACTCTCACAGCGAGTGTTTGTTAGTAAACTCGTAGGAAGAGTGGGAGGAAGTTCATCTGTGAAACAGACGGATCTATCAGACCTGGAACTCATCACACACACACACACACACACACGGATCCGGATCAGACCTGGAACTCATCACACACACACACACACACACACACACACGGATCCGGATCAGACCTGGAACTCGTCACACACACACGCACACACACACACACGGATCCGGATCAGAACTGGAACTCGTCTCACACACACACACGGATCCGGATCAGACCTGGAACTCATCACACACACACACACACACACACACACACACACACACACACACACACACGGATCCGGATCAGACCTGGAACTCATCACACACACACACACACACACACACACACACGGATCCGGATCAGACCTGGAACTCGTCTCACACACACACACGGATCCGGATCAGACCTGGAACTCATCACACACACACACACACACACACACACACACACACACGGATCCGGATCAGACCTGGAACTCATCACACACACACACACACACACACACACACACACACACACACACGGATCCGGATCAGACCTGGAACTCGTCTCACACACACACACGGATCCGGATCAGACCTGGAACTCATCACACACACACACACACACACACGGATCCGGATCAGACCTGGAACTCATCACACACACACACACACACGGATCCGGATCAGACCTGGAACTCGTCTCACACACACACACACACACACACACGGATCCGGATCAGACCTGGAACTCGTCTCACAAACACACACACACACACGGATCCGGATCAGACCTGGAACTCGTCTCACACACACACACACACACACACACACACACACACACGGATCCGGATCAGACCTGGAACTCATCACACACACACACACACACACACCAAAGACTTAAACTAGGGCTGGGCGATAAATCGAATCGCAGCAGAAGCACAGCCGCCGAAAACATTTACAAACTGAATCTGCAGGGCCGCCAACTCTCACGAGTTCACTGTTTACACGCTCTCACACACACGTGCATTATCTCACGCAGAGAAACATCGCGAAGCAAAGATCAAGAGGACACTGACACCGACAGACTAGACAGAGCAGGTTATATTGATATGAAACAGATTCTCAGCTCTCAGATTCGGTCAATTTTATTACGAAATTCAAACAATAAACACCGTTTGGCGCTTGTAAATGTGACGTGAAAGATCGCTGACAGATCTCAGTTCAAGCGGCGCGTGAACCGATCATCTGTTACTCTTCACTACTAACTTACCCAAATGTAATGAAATCGATCGATCAGTGTTTTTCAACCGCGGAAAGATGTCCATAAAGCAGCTGGAGAACATACGTCACGTCACGTTACATTTACCTCAGGATGCCTTTTAATGACCCATAGCACACACGTTAGTCGGACTTAAAATAATTGCTATAGAGAGGAGTATTTTGCTAAATATGATAACTATATTACACATTTATTATATTTTTACCTATAGCATTAAAATATTATAACGTTGTTTGTTATTATAAAAACACATTATATTTAATTAGAGTTAGTTTTAACCTTTAATAATACCAGCTGACAGGGTTTACAGCATTAGGTGATTTATTTTTGGAGAACAATTAACATAACACATTAAGGTAGGCTATCTACTGCACCTAATATTTACCCAAAGGAATTGATATTGAATCAGTATCCGAATCAAATCACAAGAATTGAATTGAAATTGTGAAATTTGTGTTAAGCAATAATAAAAACAGTAGCATACCAGTCTTTGTACCATGTAAACATTGTGTTTACATAGTTAATAAACTTGATAAAATTATGTTTAGTTACCAAATAATTTGACAATCACAATAAACATTGTGATGCAAGTTTTTTTTTTTTACACCCCCCCCATCCCCATCCACCCATTTTATGTTATGTTACATTTACACTATTTACAATGGCTGGGCCTGCCCTCTTGTCTTTTTGGCTTGTTGTTTCTGATTGCACTTTAATCCAGATAATATCCCAGAAGGGAATATCAAAACAAAATAAAGTTAAAACTTGTTTTGAACAATTTCTTTGTCATCTACAGATTGATTTTAAGTAGGGAGAGAAAAAAATCGATTTAAATCGTAAATCGGATTTTTTGTGAAAAAATCTGTGATTTTTTTTTAGGCCAGATCGCCCCGCCATAACTTATGAATCTGTCAGCAGAATTTACTACAGTATTTCTGAGGTCATGAACTGCTTTATGGCTCGTCGTGTGATTAGTAAATATGAGAGGCGGACAGATGACAACAACTTTTATCTCCTCATTAATGAATTAGTTTGCACTGGTAAACACTCAGAGGCTGAAACGCAGTCACATCAGAGATCGTTTCATGATATGAGAAAAGTTTGGAATGAGTCAAAATTAATCAAATATAATAGCCAGAAAATATAACCATCAAAACAACCCACAGACTGCTTCTCTTACACGACCAGCACAACCAAATAAAACGGAAACTACTGAACATCCTCTCAAAACCTCAATCATGATCAGTAGCTCTGCTCAAACTCATGCCAGCGGCTCCAACTACACAGACTAAATATTTAGTTAAAGCTCGTGTGTAAAGAAGCGCCATAAACTACAGCTGTAGACGAGAGACATGAACCTCATCACACACACACACACACACACACACACACACACACACACACACACACACACACACACACACACACACACACACACACAATCTCACACACACACACACACACACACACGCATACTCTCACACACACGCATAATCTCACACACACACACACACACATTCAAGGTTATTATAATTAACTGAGACTAAAGTACATTAAAAAAGCATTTCCTTTACTTAAAATAAAATAAACAATAACTTTGTTTAGTATCTGTTCATAATGAAGGTCGAAACACAATATATCAATCAATATATCACATGTTAGTCTGGGCAAAAAATAGCAGAGCATAATCGTACAGGCCGAGATGAGATTACGCTGCATGATAATCTGATGGGATTAAAGCGCAAGCAAATCCAGCCTGTGTTTCTCCTGCAGTCACACACACACACACACACACACACACACACACACACACACACACACACACACACACACACACACACACACACACACACACACACACACACTTCACTACTCCTGCAGTCACACACACACTTCACAACTCCTGCAGTCACACACACACACACACACACTTCACTACTCCTGCAGTCACTCACACACACACACACACACACACACACACACACACACACACACACACACACTTCACTACTCCTGCAGTCACACACACACACACACAGACACACACACACACACTTTACTACTCCTGCAGTCACACACACACACACACACACTTCACTACTCCTGCAGTCACACACACACACACACACACACACACACACACACACACACACACACACATACACACACACACACTTTACTACTCCTGCAGTCACACACACACACTTCACTACTCCTGCAGTCACACACACACACACACACACACACACACACACACACACACACACACACACACACACACACTTCACTACTCCTGCAGTCGCACACACTCACACACACACACACACACACACACACACACACACACTTTACTACTCCTGCAGTCACACACACACACACACTCACACACACTCACACACACACACACACACACACACACTTCACTTCTCCGGAGAACGAGCTGATTGTCAGGCTATGTTCCTCATCTGGTTGCCAGTGTTCAGGCTTTCTTCCGCCCATTATCTCACACTCGTGGAAGGACTCGCTCTCGCCCGCAGAAGCTCAGACGCTTTTACACAGAAATCAGGGCCTCTTTTTAGCGCCTTGTTAAATGACGTGTCGAAGGGAAACCAGATTTCACACGACATCACTGGCAGAGACATAAACACGTTTTATAAGGTCACTCGCCGTTCGCCAGACAAACCCGTACCATTAATTATTCTGCAGCGACCAGATGTTTTTTTTGTCTGTTGATCTTTTAAAGTCGCCCTGTAGTCGATCGTTAAAGGAGAACTCCGGCGCAAAATGAACCTCGGGTGTAATAACACATTGGTACAGACTAAATCGTTCCCTGAGATTTGTTTTCATGATAATCGAATGTAAAGAGTTTTATCTCTAAAAACAGTTTAGCTTATAACGCTAGTATATTGGGCATCGAGTAAGCAAAAAGAGATCGCTAGTTAATACCATTAACAAGGCTCAAATTAGCCCCACACTAACACGGCAGCATAATGAGTGTCCTTACATGCAAACCGAAGCATTGAGAACTTTGTAAGTGTATAGACAGTTTAATAAGAAGATACTTTACACAGACAGTACAGTTAGCGCATACAGACAGCAGCCATCTTGGAAAACAGTCTCGATCAATCGAACCACGAAGGTGAGCGAACAGTACGTGTAGATATTGAAGATAAGATAAATTATATTTATTTTTTTTATTTTCTATGTTGCCTTCAGTGCTTCTCTTATGCGCTCAGTGCTTTCTTCCGGAAACAACGGACCATATGAGATTCCAAGTCACAGTTCAGCTCACGAATCACCGTGTGCGTGGTTTGACTGATCGAGACTGTTTTCCAAGATGGCTCCTGTCTGTATGCGCTAACTGTACTGTCTGTGTAAAGTATCTTCTTATTAAACTGTCTATACACTTACAAAGTTCTCAATGCTTCGGTTTGCATGTAAGGACACTCATTATGCTGCCGTGTTAGTGTGGGGCTAATTTGAGCCTTGTTAATGGTATTAACTAGCGATCTCTTTTTGCTTACTCGATGCCCAATATACTAGCGTTATAAGCTAAACTGTTTTTAGAGATAAAACTCTTTGCATTCGATTATCATGAAAACAAATCTCAGGGAACGATTTAGTCTGTACCAATGTGTTATTACACCCGAGGTTCATTTTGCACCGGAGTTCTCCTTTAATCCCTTAAAGCTCATCTTTGATCACCAAAATTACATATTTAAACATTTTTTCCTTTAAAAAAAGATCTTCATGCCTTAAAATATCTTGAATGTAACTCGACACCCTCACCTCATTTAGTATGCGCGGCTCTATGAATATGCAAATGAGCCCCGCCTCCACTCACTCACTCAGCTCAGAGATCCACTGGTTGACGATCACACGTTGATCTGATTGGTTACAAGGTCGTTTGTGACGTCAGAAACACCAGCGATTTCAAACCGTGTTTTTGAGACTGTCTTTGGTTCACTGCAGTTTTAAGGAGGAAATACTCGGCAATGCTGTCGACTTATGAACTTACACATGGTGTGTCTTAAAGCGTATTAAAAACACCACATAGACACATAAACAACATTAAAAGCTGGAGTTTTACCACAGGGGGACTTTAGAAAATAAACTCAGATGGTTGATGAACTTTCTGTTCAATATTTTCATCCATTAGAGCAATTTTACTTAATTCTAATTCTGATGAACCGAAACTGATCCTTAAACCCCAGAATGGATCTTTTAGAGGCTGTTTTCAGTGGATGAATGAACAGAACTCCACTACACACTCTCTGTCGCTCCTCCATCCCATAATCACAATCATCTGGGATACTTCTGATACGAAACAAAGTCCCAGCTTTAAAATCCTGTCAGTTTCATCAGTAAATTCAGCCAGTGTGTGTGTGTGTGTGTGTGTGTGTGTGTGTGTGTGTGTCAGATGAAGCGATCATCTCCTCCTCTTCACTACTAGTTACAGCAGCAAATAAACATCAATGAACATCAGAAGGAAAGTTGAAAGATTCAGAACAACTTCCTGAAATCAATCATGTCTCATAATCCATCAATCAGTGTTTCAGCCGTCAGTCAAACAGCGGAGAACTACACAAGTACTTAAATATGTTACTACGGTCTGGAAAAGCCTGCAGTTACACGTGGTAATTTTGTACATTCTGTAGCAATACATGTATGTAACATTAATTAAAGTGTATGAAGATTGTACTTGAGTGCCCTTCATGTGTATCTACATACCTTATCCTTCTGAAGCGTAGTCTGCATTAACTCCCCAGTAAACAGCAATTGTACATAATCTGCACTACAACATTTAATGTGTGTTTGAATATATCGGCGGTGAACTGAAGCGCCTCACCTTCGCCGGGGTCGTTCCTCGCCGACGCCTCCAGCAGCGCGACACTCGCGGCGAACGACACCCTCCGGCGGCTCTCCTGCGCGCTGCCGTGTGCGCGCCGCTTGTCGTTCCGGCGCTTCTTGTTCTGCATGTCCTTCTCGTACACGGCCCATCGCTTCAGCTGCTGCGTGCGGCGCTTCTGTGCGGCCCGGAGGCGCTCCAGACTCGGCACCTTATCCAGATTCTGCAGCTCCGTCAGCAGCTCCAGGTGACTGGCCATGGTGATGAAGACGAGGATGAGGAAGATGAGGGATCTAGCAGGGACTGGAGCCTCTCCCTGCCAAACCTCCACCCGTCATCCTGAACCTGAGGAACACACAGATCCAGCATTAAGGCCCTTGCACACTGAGGGCCCTATCTTGCACCCGACGCAAATGACTTAGTACACTGACGCATGTATCATTCCTATTTTGCACCCGCGCAAAGCGGACTTTTCCCTCCACAGACGCACGTCGGTTAACTAAGAAATACACTTGCGCTCCCCGGGGCGGTTCAGCGGAAAGAGGAGGCGTGTTCCGGCGCAAACTTTCCCTCATGCTATTTTGCTGTTCTATAAAACAATTGCGCCACTGACCAGAAAAAACCTAGTCTAAAGTCAGTGGCGCGTTGCGCGTTGTTCATCATGCTATTTTAAGCGCGCATGCTTGGCCATAATCAATGTAGCGTGTGCACAGCATACACGTTGATTCTCTCATCTAAGCAGCAGTTTTCATTTTTGCAAATCATACATTATTACGATAGATAGATAGATAGATAGATAGACAATTTATTATAAAAGCATGTAGCTTACACATTTACCCAAATTATCATACGCCTGTTTAACAGAAGTTAATTTGTGTGGGTTTCTCCATCCCCAATGTCACTTCTCTGTGTTTTACGGCCCTGACGAGAACGTTGCTCTCCTCGGCTGTGAACGCTCCTGGCGCGCGCCTGGCAAATCCGCCGTTATAATAGGAATCCGCTTTAGAACAAGCGCGCCTGCTCTTAAAGGGAATGTGAGATGACGCTCTGATTGGTTTATTTCACGTTACGCCCAAACCACACCTATGAATAATGAAGCTACTTCAGACCAACCCCTTTTAGATTTGCGCCAGGCGCAAGAGGCATTTATCCCGCCGGGATCCGCCCACAAAGTTACTTGCGCTTTGCGAGTCGGCATGGGTTACTCAGTTAGCCTAATCGCTGGTTTGATTAGCATTGAGAGATGATCTTTTGGAAAGATGAAGTGTGTGTGATGGAGAGTGTGCGATGGAGAGTGTGAGATGGAGAGTGTGTGATGGAGAGTGTGATGAAGAGTGTGTGTGATGGAGAGTGTGTGATGGAGAGTGTGTGATGGAGAG